>NW_028128890.1:0-21811 GCF_965231255.1 Vanellus vanellus | reverse complement strand
CCCCAGACCCATCACCCCCCCACCCCCCCCCCAGACCCACACCCCCCCCACACCCCCAACCCCCCCCATCCCCATCACCCCCCACCCCCCAACCCCCCCATCCCCATCACCCCCCCCCAGACCCATCACCCCCCCACACATCCCACCCCCCCCATCCCCATCACCCCCCCAACCCCCCCCCCAGACCCACACCCCCACACCCCCCCATCACCCCCCCATCCCCATCACCCCCCAATCACCCCCCCACCCCCCCCAGACCCCCCCCCCCCCCCATAACCCGCCCCCCCCGCCCCACCTTTTGCCCGAGGGCGGGGATCTGCAGGGGGAGGCTGATGATGCCCACCAGGTCCTGGAGGGGCACGAGGGAGCGCAGAATGGCTCTGATGCGCAGCGCTTCGCCCTCCCCGCCTGGATCAGCTGTGGGGGGAGGGGAGGTGGGGGGGTCACCCCCGGACCGGACACACCCCCCCACCCCCCCCCAAAACCCGCCCCCCCCCGTCCGTACGTGCATCTCGGGGGCGCAGCGCCCCAACAGGTCGATGAGAGCGGCGTAGAAGGAGATGATGGCGTTGCCCAAATGCACCCGGTTCTCCTCGGGGGGGTCCTCGGCCCCGAACCTGCGGGGGGGGGGAAGGGGGGACCCCCACGACCCGTATTTTGGGGGGGGGCGGGGGAGCGGGGGAACCCCCCATACTCATAGAGTGGGGGAGGGGCAGGGGGGTGGGGGGCACTGTGGGGACCCTCAGAGCCCCCTATAGTGGGGGGGGGCATTTGTGGGGACACGCCCCGCCCCACCCCATGCCCCGACCACACCCCAACCCCACCCCAACCACACCCCTGCCCACCCCGCCCACTCCCCCACCCCGACCACACCCCAACACACCCGACCACCCCCGACCACACCCAACACCACCACACCCACACCCCTGCCACACCCCACCTACACCTAACCACACGTGACCACACCCTGACCACACCCCGACCACACCCGACCACAGCCACACCCAACCCCACCCCAACCACACCCGACCACACCCTCACCACACACCCACACCCAACCCCACCCCAACCCCACCCCGACCACACCCCACCGCCACCACACCCCAACCACACCCCGACCCCACCCCCGACCACACCCACACCCAACCCCATCCCAACCACACCCAACCCCACCCCCGGCCACACCCCACCACCACCACACCCCAACCACACCCCGACTACACCCAACCACACATGACCACACCCTGACCACACCCCGACCACACCCCGACCACACCCTCACCACATCTCCACACCCAACCCCACCCTGACCCCACCCCGACCACACCCACACCCCACTTACACCCACCCCCGCCCCCACCCGCCCCGCCCCGCCCCGCCCCCCGGCCCCGCCCCACGCACGGCTCTCGGCGGCGCTCCCTGCGGGGGGTGGGGCCGTCGCGGGCGGGGTCCTGAGCGATGCGCAGCGCCTCCTGGATGGCCGCCAGCAGCCCGCTGCCCCCTCCCCCGCAGCGCCGGCCCGAAGCACTCCGGCCGCCGGATCAGCAGCCGCACCACCACGTTGGCGTTCTCCTCCACGCTCTCCCTGCGCCGGCACCGCCTCCGTGGAACGCCCGTCCCGCCACGCCCCGCCACGCCCCGCCCCGCCCCGCCCGGTCCCCATCACGTCCCCATCCTGTCCCCATCCCATCCCCATCCTGGTCCCATCCTGGTCCCATCAGGTCCCCATCTTGGTCTGTCCCATCCTGTCCCCATCCCGGTCCCCTCTCCACCCCAGCCCCATCCTGGTCCTCATCCCCATCCTGGTCCCATCCCAGTCCCATCCTGATCCCCATTCTGGTCCTCATCCCCATCCTGGTCCTGTCCCCATCCCATCCCCATCCTGGTCCCATCATGTCCCCATCTTGGTCCCATCCCCATCCTGGTCCTCATCCCCATCCTGGTCCCATCATGTCCCCTTCTTGGTCCTGTCCCCATCCTGTCCCCCTTCTGGTCCTCATCCCCATCCTGTCCCCATCCCCCATCCCAGTCCCATCCTGGTCCTGTCCCCATACTGGTCCCATTCTGGTCCTCATCCTCATCCCAGTCCCATCCTGTCCCCATCCAGTCCCATCCTGATCCCCATCCCCATCCTGGTCCCATCCCAGTCCCATCCTGGTCCTGTCCCCATCCTGTCCCCATCCTGGTCCCATCCTGGTCCTCATCCCCATCCTGGTCCCATCCCAGTCCCATCCTGGTCCCCATCCTGGTCCCATTCTGGTCCTGTCCCCATCCTGTCCCCATCCCAATCCCATCCCGGTCCTGTCCCCATCATGTCCCCATCCTGGTCCCCATCCTCATCCCAGTCCCATCCTGTCCCCATCCCAGTCCCATCCTGATCCCATTCTGGTTCTCATCCCCATCCCAGTCCCATCCTGGTCCTCATCCCCATCCTGGTCCCATCCTTTTCCCATCCTGGTCCTGTCCCCATCCTGTCCCCATCCCAGTCCCATCCTGGTCCTGTCCCCATCATGTCCCCATCCTGGTCCCCATCCTCATCCCAGTCCCATCCTGTCCCCATCCCAGTCCCATCCCAGTCCCATCCTGGTCCCATCCCGGTCCCATCCTGGTCCTCATCCTGTCCTGTCCCCATCCTGTCCCCATCCCAATCCCATCCCCATCCCAGTCCCATTCTATCCCCATCCCTGTCCCGGTCCCACCCTGACGCTGGTCCCCATCCCCGTCCCCCTGTTGCTCCCCCCCACCCCGGGGGGGGGTGGAATGGGATAAGGGGGACACAGGGACCCCCGGGGACACAGCCCCCCCCCCCCCGCGCTCACCGTTGACGAAGACGGCGAAGCGGAGGAAGTCGAGGTAGCGCTCGCCCCCGCAGGGGTTCCAGCCGATGTCGGGGTACCCCTTGGAGAGCAGCATGGGGCAGCTCTGCAGCCCACAGCTCGCCAGGTAGGTCACCACCTGCCGGGGGAGGGGGTGCGGGGACCCCCGGGGGCACAGGTTAGGGATGGAGGGGCCCCTACGGTGACAGGTTGGGGGCGTAGGGACCCCCCAGGGTGCCCAATTTGGGATGCGGGGACCCCCCAGGGTGCCCAATTTGGGATGCGGGGAACCCCAGGGTGCCTAATTTGGGATGCGGGGACCCCCAGGGTGCCCAATTTGGGATGCGGGGACCCCCAGGGTGCCTAATTTGGGATGCGGGGAACCCCAGGGTGCCTAATTTGGGATGCGGGGACCCCCCAGGGTGCCCAATTTGGGATGCGGGGACCCCCCAGGGCACCCGGTTGGGAGATGGAGAGACCCCCAGGGTGCCCAATTTGGGATGCGGGGACCCCCCCAGGGTACCAGTTTAGGGGATGCGGGGACCTCCAGGTACCAAATTTGGGATGCGGGGACCCCCCAGGGTGCCAGTTTGGGGGATGGAGAGACCCCCAGGGTGCCCAATTTGGGATGCGGGGAACCCCCCGGGGTACCAGTTTGGGGGATGCAGGAACTCCCAGGGCACCCAGTTGGGAGATGGAGAGACCCCCAGGGTGCCCAATTTGGGATGCAGAGACCCCCAGGGTGCCAGTTTGGGGGATGTGGGGGCCTCCGGGTACCAAATTTGGGATGTGGGGACCCCCCAGATGCCGGATGATGGATGCAGAGACCCCCAGGGTGCCCAATTTGGGATGCGGGGACCCCCAGGGTACCAGTTTAGGGGATGTGGGGGCCTCCGGGTACCAAATTTGGGCTGCGGGGACCCCCAAGGATATCAGGTTGGGGGTCGGAGGGACCCCCAAGGCCCCAAATTTGGGCTGCGGGGACCCCCCCAGATGCCGGATGATGGATGCGGGGACCCCCAGGGCCCCACATTTGGGATGTGCAGACCCCTCCCCCCCCCCCCCAAGTACCAAAGCCGCCCCAAAGACCTCGCAGGAGGGCCGGGGGGGGGGGTGGGGGGGCCGGGGGGACAGACAGGCAGACAGACAGACAGACAGACGCGCGTGACACCCCCCCCCCCACCTTCTCCAGGTCCTGCTCCTTCAGCGCCAGCGCCAGTTCGTTGTTGTCGATGACGGAGGCGGCCGCCACGTCCAGGGGGGTGGAACCCCTCATGCCTTTGGGGGGGTCAAAAGGGGGGGGGGCAGGTCAGGATCAGGGGTGCAGGGACCCCCCGGGTGCCAAATTTGGGGTGAAGGGACCCCCCCCAGGGTACGGGGCCGGTGGATGAAGGGACCCCCCCCCCCCCAGGGTGCTAATTTAGGGATGCAGTGACACACACACCCCCCCCCCAGGGGGCAGGTTAAGGGGCGCAGGGACCCCCCCCAGGGTATCAAATTTGGGATGCGGGGACCCCCAGATGCCGGATGATGGACGCGAGGACCCCCAGATGGCAAATTTGGGATGCGGTGGTCGCCAGGGCTCCAAATTTGGGATGTGGAGACACCCGGGGTACCAAATTTGGGATGCGGGGACCCCCCCAGGGTATCAGGTTGGGGGATGGAGGGACCCCCAGATGCCCAATTTGGGATGTGGGGACCCCCAGGGTACCAGTTTAGGGATGGAGGGACCTCCGGGTACCAAATTTGGGACGCGGGGACCCCCAGGATATCAGGTTGGGGGTCGGAGGGACCCCCAAGACCCCAAATTTGGGATGTGGGGACCCCCAGGGTATCAGGTTGGGGGTCGGAGGGACCTCCAAGGCCCCAAATTTGGATCATGGGGACCCCCCCAGGGTACCAGTTTAGGGATGCAGGCACCTCTGGGTACCAAATTTGGGACGTGGGGACCCCCAGGGTATCAGGTTGGGGGTCGGAGGGATCCCCAAGACCCCAAATTTGGGACGCGGGGACCCCCCCAGGGTACCAGTTGAGGGACGCAGGGACCTCTGGGTACCAAATTTGGGATGTGGGGACCCCCCCAGGATATCAGGTTGGGGGTCGGAGGGACCCCCAAGACCCCAAATTTGGGACGTGGGGACCCCCAGGATATCAGGTTGGAGGTCGGAGGGACCCCCAAGACCCCAAATTTGGGATGCGGGGACCCCCAGGATATCAGGTTGGGGGTCGGAGGGACCCCCAAGACCCCAAATTTGGGACGCGGGGACCCCCAGGGTATCAGGTTGGGGGTCGGAGGGACCCCCAAGACCCCAAATTTGGGACGCGGGGACCCCCCCAGGGTACCAGTTGAGGGACGCAGGGACCTCCGGGTACCAAATTTGGGACGCGGGGACCCCCAGGCTGCCCGTTTGGGGACGCAGCCCCCCCCGGGGTGCCAGACTGGGGGTGCAGGGCCCCCCCCTCAGTGTACCAGAGATATCACCCCCCCACCACCCCCCCCAGTACCCCCCCCAGTACCCCCCCCAGTACCCCCCAGCGGACGCGGAGGAGAGGAGTGACATCCCCGGAGGACTCCTCTCTCCCCGGGGACGGCGCTGAGCGGCAGTTGGGGGGGGTGGGAGGTGGGGGGAGGTGGGGTGGGGGGGTCGGGGGGTGTGGTGTGGCTAATTTGGGGGGGCTCACCCAGGCCGATGCTGCTGTTCTCCAGCAGGTAGCCGAGGTGGTCGAACATGGAGCGCTGGTTCTGGCGGCTGATGCGGCAGAAGTAGCAGAGGAAGCGGCAGCAGTTGGTGACCATCTTGGGGAAGCGGATCTCCTGGGGGGGGGGACACAAGAGAAAACACCATGGGAAGGGGGGGGGGACACACACCTCGGGGTGGGGGGGACGGGACACACACGCTATGGGGTCGGGGGGTCTCACCTTGGACTCGCCGCCCCCCAAGACGCTGACCATCACCTGCATGACGGTCTCGTGCATCCCCAGCGCCCGCATCAGGTTGGGGTGTTGGTAGAAGACTTTGTTGTTCATGATGTTGCTGGAAGGGGGGGGGGGGGGGACACAAAAAGAGGGGGGGGTCACCTTTATTTTGGGGGGGAGGGGTGTGTCTGGGTGTCCTGAGGGTGCCCCGGTTAAGGAAAGTGGGGTGTCCCCAGGAGGGATGTGGGGGATGGGGGGTGCTCATGGTGGTGGTGGGGGGGGGGAGGATGGGGGGGGGACAGAGGGAGGGGACAGGGGGTGTATGGGGGGGGATATGGGGTGCCCGGAGGGGGAGACAGGGGACCCACAGGGTGCTCAGGGGGGACGTGAGGGACACAGAGGGGGATATGGGGGACACAGAGAGGGACGTGGGGGACATGGGGCGCTCAGGGGACACAGGGGGGGACACAGAGGGGGACACAGAGGGGGACACAGAGGGGGACACGGGGTGCCCGGGGGGGACGTGGGGTGGTGGAAGGGGACACAGGGGACATGGGGTGCCCCGGTGGGGCCATGGGGTGGTGGATGGGGCCATGGGGGGCCATGGGGTGGTGGAAGGGGACAAGGGGGACACGAGGGGGACATGGGGTGGTGGACGGGAACATGGGGGCCATGGGGTGCCCCGGTGGGGCCATGGGGTGGTGGAAGGGGACAAAGGGGACACAGGGGGGACATGGGGTGGTGGATGGGGACAAGGGGGACACGGGGTGCCCGGGGGGGCCATGGGGTGGTGGACGGGGACATGGGGGACACAGGGGGGACATGGGGTGGTGGATGGGGACAAGGGGGCCACGGGGTGCCCGGTGGGGCCATGGGGTGGTGGGACACGGGGTGCCCGGTGGGGCCATGGGGTGGTGGACAGGGACACAGGGGACATGGGGTGCCCCAGTGGGGCCACGGGGTGGTGGGACACGGGGTGCCCAGGGGGGCCACAGGGTGGTGGACGGGAACATGGGGGCCACGGGGTGCCTGGTGGGGCCACGGGGTGGTGGACAGGGACACAGGGGCCATGGGGTGCCTGGTGGGGCCACGGGGTGGCGGACGTGGCCACGGGAGGGTGACACAGAGGGTCCCCAGAAGGCGGTGGCGGCGGCGGCGCCCACCCGATGCTCTGGATCATGAGGTTCTCCTCCTCGGGGCCCATCTGGACGATGAGGAGGGAGCGGATCTGGCCCAGGCACTCCAGCAGCGCGGTGGTGTCGGGCACGGAGAGGGCGCTGATGGTGTAGGCCTTGGGGAGGGCGCGCACCAGTTCCCCCAGCCCGTCGTACTGGCGGTGCAGCAGGCTGAACATGGCGCGCACCAGCTCGGGGCTCTGGATGAAGGACTCCTGCGCCCAGTGCACCATGGTCTGCGAGATCAGCTCCTGCAGCGTGCCTGGGGACGGGGACAGCGGGGCCGCTGCCAGCGTGCCGGGGGGACACCGCCACCGGGGATGGAGGGGCGCAGCCGGAGCCCAGCGCCGCCGCGGGGAGGGTTTGGTTGGAGATGGCTCGGCCACGTCTTGGGGACAGCTCGGCCATGTCTTGGGGACAGCTCGGCCATGCCTTGGGGACAGCTCGGCCAACGCCTTGGGGACAGCTCAGCCAACGCCTTGGGGACAGCTCGGCCATGTCTTGGGGACAGCTTGGCCAACGCCTTGGGGACAGCTTGGCCAACACCACAGGGACAGCTCGGCCAATGCCTTGGGGACAGCTTGGCCATGCCTTGGGGACAGCTCGGCCATGCCTTGGGGACAGCTCGGCCATGTCTTGGGGACAGCTTGGCCAACACCACGGGGACAGCTTGGTTAGAGATGGCTCGGCCATGCCTTGGGGACAGCTCGGCCAACACCACAGGGATGGCTTGGTTGGAGATGGCTCGGCCATGTCTTGGGGACAGCTTGGCCAACACCTTGGGGACAGCTTGGTTGGTGATGGCTTAGCCATGCCTTGGGGACAGCTCGGCCATGTCTTGGGGACAGTTTGGACAACGCCTTGGGAAGAGCTTGGCCAACGCTTTGGGGACAGCTTGGCCAATGCCACGGGGACAGCTTGGTTGGCGGTGGCTTGGCCATGCCTTGGGGACAGCTGTGTGGGGACCTTTGGGCCACCCCCCACCCCCCCCCACCCCCCGTCCCCCCTCACTGGGCACCGGGGGCTCCTCGGGGGGGGTCTCCTCCTGCGCGGTGGTCCCGCGGAGCCCCACCACCTTCTGCACGAGCCCCAACAGCCGCTGCCGCAGCGTCGTCTCCTCCTCCTCCTCCTCCTCCTCCCCCGCCAGCTCGATGCCTGGGGGGCACAGGGGGGGCACGTCACCACGGGGGGGGCATGTCCCCAAAGGGGGGGTCCCCGTGCTCCTGGGGGTCCCCCGGGTCCCTGGGTGGGGGTCCCCATGTCCTGGGGGTCCCCCGGGTCCCTGGATGGGGGTCCCTGGGGGTCCCTGGGTGGGGGTCCCCATATTCTGGGTGTCCCCATGTCCTGGGGGTCCCCCGGGTCCATGGATGGGGGTCCCTGGGGGTCCCTGGGTGGGGGTCCCCATAGTCTAGGGGTCACCTGGGTCCCAGGATGAGGGTCCCCGAGGTCCCAGAATGGGGTTCCCCATGGCCTGAGGGTCCCAGGATGGGGGTCCCCATACTCTGGGGGTCCCCCAGGTCCATGGATGGGGGTCCCTGGGTGGGGGTCCGCATTCCCTGGGGGTCCCCGGGGTCCCAGGATGGGGGTCCCCATGCCCTGGGGGTCACCTGGGTCCCTGGATGGGGGTCCCTGGGTGGGGGTCCGCATTCCCTGGGGGTCCCCGGGGTCCCAGAATGGGGGTCCCCATGGCCTGGGGGTCCCTGGGTGGGGGTCTCCATGCTCTGGGGGTCCCCATGGCCTGGGGGTCCCAGGGCGGGGGTCCCGGCGCCCGGGGGGTCCCCGCCTCACCGCAGTGCGCCAGCAGGTCGTTGTGGAAGTCGAGGAGTTCGTCGCGGATGTCCTCCGGCACCGGACACTCCTCCTCGTCCGCCCCCCCCTTGTACTGCAGCAGCATGTTGATCTGGGGGGGGACACGGGGGGGGACACCGGGGTCAGCGGGACCCCGGCACGGCCCCACGGGTGGCCCCATGCACGTCCCCACAGATGCCACCACGGGTGGCCCCATGTGGGTCCCTGCTCCCCACGGCTGTCCCCACGGGTGTCCCCATGGACATCCCCACAGGTGCCACCACGGGTGTCCCCATGCAGGTCCCCGCTCCCCACGGCTGTCCCCACGTGTCCCCACGGGTGTCCCCATGGACATCCCCACAGGTGCCACCATGGGTGTCCCCACGCAGGTCCCTGCTCCCCATGGCTGTCCCCACGGGTGTCACTATGGGTATCCCCACATGTCCCCACAGGCGCCCCCATGCAGGTCCCCACAGGTGCCACCACGGGTGTCCCCATGGACATCCCCACAGGTGCCACCACAGCTGTCCCCACGCAGGTCCCCGCTCCCCATGGCTGTCCCCACGGGTGTCCCCATGGACATCCCCACGGGTGTCCCCATGCACGTCCCCACAGATGCCACCAGGGGTGGCCCCATGTAGGTCCCCACTCCCCACAGATGTCCCCACAGGTGCCACCATGGGTGTCCCCATGGACATCCCCACAGGTGCCACCATGGGTGTCCCCATGCAGGTCCCTGCTCCCCATGGCTGTCCCCACGCGTCCCCACGGGTGTCCCCATGCACGTCCCCACAGGTGCCACCACAGCTGTCCCCACGCAGGTCCCTGCTCCCCATGGCTGTCCCCACGGGTGTCACTATGGGTGTCCCCACAGGCGTCCCCATGCAGGTCCCCACAGGTGCCACCACGGGTGTCCCCATGGACATCCCCACGGGTGTCCCCGTGCACGTCCCCACAGATGCCACCAGGGGTGGCCCCATGTGGGTCCCCACTCCCCACAGATGTCCCCACAGGTGCCACCATGGGTGTCCCCATGGACATCCCCACAGGTGCCACCATGGGTGTCCCCATGCAGGTCCCCGCTCCCCATGGCTGTCCCCACGGGTGTCCCCATGGACATCCCCACAGGTGCCACCATGGGTGTCCCCATGCAGGTCCCCGCTCCCCCCGGGTGTCCCCACGTGTCCCCATGGGCGTCCCCACAGGTGTCCCCACAGGTGCCACCACGGGTGTCCCCGTGCAGGTCCCCGCTCCCCCCGGCTGTCCCCACGGGCGTCCCCGCTGGGCGGCCGCCCCCCGAACCCCCCTCCTCACCTGCTCCTGGGGGGGCGAGCGGAACTCGCGGGTGCGCCGGGCGGTCTCGGCGGCCGACATGGTGAGCGCCCGCATGAGCTGCGCGTAGCGGCGCCGCTGGTCGCGCTGCAGCCGCTCCACGTGCCGCTCCGAGAAGGCCACGATGGCCTCCACGCGGTGCTGCAGCTCCCGCTCGCAGAAGTACTGCAGCAGGTTGCACATCTGGGGGAGGCGGGGGTCGCCGCGGTCATGGGGGGGGACGTGGGGGGACGCGGGGGGACGGGGGTCGCCGAGGTCATGGGGGGATGAGGGTCACCAAGGTCATGGGGGGACACGGGGGGATGGGGGTCGCCGAGGTCATGGGGTGGACAGGGGTCACCGAGGTCATGGGGGGACACGGGGGGATGGGGGTCGCTGAGGTCATGGGGGAGATACGGGGGGATAGGGGTCACTGAGGTCATGGGGGGATGAGGGTCACCGAGGTCATGGGGGGGACACAGGGGGACGCGGGGGGACACGGGGGGACGGGGGTCGCCAAGGTCATGGGGGGACACGGGGGGATGGGGGTCGCCGAGGTCATGGGGGAGATACGGGGGGATAGGGGTCACTGAGGTCATGGGGGGATGGGGGTCACCGAGGTCATGGGGGGGACACGGGGGGACGGGGGACACAGGGGGACGGGGGTCACTGAGGTCATGGGGGGGACACGGGGGGACGGGGGTCACCGAGGTCATGGGGGGGACACAGGGGGACGGGGGACACAGGGGGACGGGGGTCACTGAGGTCATGTGGGGGACACGGGGGGACGGGGGTTGCCGAGGTCATGGGGGAGACACGGGGGGATAGGGGTCACTGAGGTCATGGGGGGGACACGGGGGGACGGGGGTCACCGAGGTCATGGGGGGGGACATGGGGGTCGCCGAGGTCATGGGGGGACACGGGGGGATGGGGGTCACCGAGGTCATGGGGGGACAGGGGTCACTGAGGTCAAGGGGGGGACACGGGGGGACACAGGGGTCACCAGGGTCACGGGAGGGTGACACAGGTCACCGAGGTCATGGGGGAGACATGGGGGGACAGGGGTCACTCGAGGTCATGGGGGGGGGGACACGGGGGTCACCGAGGTCATGGGGGGGGACATGGGTCAGTGAGGTCATGGGGGGGGACGGGGGGGGACACAGGGGTCAACGAGGTCATGGAGGGGACACGGGTCCCTGAGGTCATGGGAGGGGGACACACGGGGGACGGGGGTCACCGAGGTCATGGGGGGACACCGGGGGGGGGGGGGACACACACGGGGAGCTGGGAGTGGGTCTTGGGGGGGGCATCGGGGACCCCCCGGGGGTCTGTGGGGACGGGGGGGGGGGGGGCTGCGCCCAGGGAAGGGGACGTGGGGACAGTCTCCCCGGGGGGGGGGGGGGAGTGTCACGGGGGGGGGACGACACCCCCCCCACCCCCCACCCCCCCCCCGCGGAGGGGCCCCTCACCTGCAGCTTCACCGACTCGGGCAGCTTCATCTGCAGCAGCCCTTCCTCCAGCCCTTCCTCCTCCTCCTCCTCCTCCATCTCCCCCGCCTCGATGGCCTTCTTCCTCCTCTCCTCCTCCTCCTCCTCCTCCTCCTTCTCCTTCTCCTCCTCCTCCTCGCCGGGGGGGTCCCGCCGGGGCTCCCCGAAGACCCGGGGCTCGATCATGCGGAGGATGCGCCGCACGTCCCCGTCCCCCAGCGCCCCCACGGCCAACAGCGCCGACACCAGTTTCAACACCGGCACCAGTTGGAACTCCACGCTGCCGCCCACCGGGTCCCGGGCGTGGGGTCCCCCTCCGGCCACCGCCTCCGCCAGCATCCTGATGGCCCGCGCCCCCAAAGCCCCCAAGGGGATGCTGGGGGCCAGCGGCGCCCGCCCGCCGCCGGCCGCCAGGACGAAGCAGGGCTCGGCGAAGTGGGGCTGTGGCCGCAAGCAGGCGCTGGGACCCACGCCGGGGGGGCCGGGGGCTCGGCCGCCCTCGGGGAAGAGGGTGATGCTCTTGGTGGCCTCGGTCATGGGGATGATGAACTCGGCGCTCATGGAGGCGCGGGCGCGCTGGGCGGCGTCCAGGTGCATGGCCAGCAGCAGGTCGTAGTAGCCGGCCCGCAGCGGCCCCGGCAGCTCGGGGCTCTCGATGGCGAAGAGGAGCTGCGCCTGGTCCACGTGGCTGCAGAGCGCGTGGGCCACCCGGTTGTTGCCCAGAGCGCAGACGGCGCAGTAGAGCTTCAGCGTGTGCCACTGGAAGCGCAGCAGGTCCAGCCGCTCCGACAGCTCCATGATGTCGATGCACCTTTTGGGGAGGGGGAGGGGGAAGGGGAAGGGGGGGGGTTCAGCGCCACGCGGGGACGGGGACGTCCGGGGATGTGGCACGCGGGATGCCCAGGGACGGGTTCTCCGGGGATGGGACCCCAGGGGACACCACACCGAGGTCACCCAGGGACAGGTTCCTTGGGGATAGGACTCAAGGAGACACCACACCGAGGTCCCCCAGGGATGGGACTCAAGGGGACACCACAGCAACATCTCCCGGGGATGGGACTCAAGGGGACACCACACCGAGGTCACCCAGGGACAGGTTCCTTGGGGATAGGACTCAAGGGGACACCACAGCAACATCTCCTGGGGATGGGACCCGAGGTGACACCACACCGAGGTCTGGAGATGGAGGCCCTGGGTCTCCTGGGGATGGGACCCGAGGGGACACCACACCGAGGTCCCCCAGGTACAGGTTCCCCAGGGATGGGACTCAAGGGGACACCACAGCAACATCTCCTGGAGATGGGACTCAAGGGGACACCACAGCAACATCTCCTGGAGATGGGACTCAAGGGGACATGACACCCAGGTCCCCCAGGGACAGGTTCCTTGGGGATAGGACTCAAGGGGACACCACAGCAACATCTCCTGGGGATGGGACCCGAGGTGACACCACACCGAGGTCTGGAGATGGAGGCCCTGGGTCTCCCGGGGATGGGACCCGAGGGGACACCACACTGAGGTCTCCTGGGGATGGGACCCCTGGGGACACCACAGCAACATCTCCTGGAGGTGGGACCCAAGGGGACACCACACTGAGGTCCCCCAGGGATGGGACTCAAGGGGACACCACACCGAAGTCTCCCAGGGATGGGACCCCTGGGGACACCACACCAAGATCCCCAGGGGACGGGACCCCCGGGGCCCCGGGAGATGGGGCACACCATCAGGGTCCCCTGGGCGCAGGACCCGCGGGCCCTCTGGGGCCAGACACGAGGGTCTCCTGGGGGAAGGACACGGCGGTCCCCCCGGGTGGCAGGAGAGCAGGACGCTGAGGTCCCCTGGGGCGGGCCCGGGGGCGGCAGGGGAGGGCGGGGGGCCCCGACCTGTTCTCCTCGGGGATGTGGAGGGCCATCATGACGAGGGGCTCGTTGCACTCCACCACCCAGCCCTGCCGCTCGCTCAGGCGGGCGGTCTCCACCGCCAGGAACTCGTTGGGCATGCGGCTCCAGGTGACGGGCGTCAGGTGCTGGATGACCAACCGCGGCGGGCACTGCGGCTCCGGGTTCTTCCGCTCGCTGCTGAACATGGCGGCCGAGATGGGCATGATGTTCTGTGGGGACACGGCGGGGGGGGGATGGTGGTGAGACGAGGAACTGAGGCGTCCGGGATGCCTGCTGCCCCCCCGAGAGACCCCCCCACCCCAGGGGCCCAGGTTCTCCCTGGTCCATCTGGTAGACCCCAAGAACCCTCTGCAGACCCCAAGAACCCCCAGGGGCCCAGGTTCTCCTTGGTGCACCCAATGGACCCCAAGAACCTTCTGTAGACCCCCTACAGCCCCCAGGGGCCCAGGTTCTCCTTGGTCCATCCTACAGACCCCAAGAACCTTCTGTAGACCCCCATTATCTCCAGGAGTCCAGGTTCTCCTTGGTCCATCCTATAGACCCCAAGAACCCTCTGCAGACCCCCTACAACCCCCAGGGGCCCAGGTTCTCCTTGGTGCACCCGATGGACCCCAAGAACCCTCTGCAGACCCCCTACAGCCCCCAGGGGCCCAAGTTCTCCTTGGTGCACCCAATGGACCCCAAGAACCCTCCGTAGACCCCCATTATCTCCAGGAGTCCAGGTTCTCCTTGGTCCATCCTACAGACCCCAAGACCCCACCCCCAGGGGCCCAGGTTCTCCCTGGTCCACCCTACAGACCCCAAGAACCCTCTGCAGACCCCCACCCCCCCCAGGGTTCCAGGTTCTCCTTGGTGCACCCGATGGACCCCAAGAACCCTCTGCAGACCCCCTACAGCCCCCAGGGGCCCAGGTTCTCCTTGGCCCATCTTGTAGACCCCAAGAACCTTCCACAGACCCACCCCCACCCCCAGGGGTGCAGCTTCCACTCCGCAGACCCCACCGTCTCCCCGTGGACCCCATAACCCCCCCCCCCCCCCCGAGTGACCTGGGCGGGGGACGCAGGCGGCCGGGGCGGCCCCGCTCACCTTGAGCTTGCCCAACTCGAACTGGATGACGTTCTGGCTGGTGGGGAGGGCGAAGACGGCCGGGAAGAGCTTCGTGTTGGGTTCCACCTGCAGGGACGACGAAGCCGCCGAGAGCAGGGATGGAGCTGCCGACCCCCCCACCCCCTCCAAAAGCCCTCAGTGCCACGGGGGTGGGACGGAGGGGGCAGCGCCCCACCTGGAAGAAGGTGTTGATCTCCTTGCCGTTGGCGGTGAAGGTCATGAGGCCGGTGGCCAGGTCCACCAGGCAGCCGATGACCAGGTCGGCGTGGCTGACGCGCGCCTGCTGCGCCGCGCTGCCGAACTCCCCCCCCCACACCATGTAGCAGTTGCTGCGCTTGATGCTGGGGGGGGGCAGAGGGGGGGAGGGGAGGGTATGGGGGGGGCATCCTGCCCCATAGCACCCCCAGCGGCCCCCCAAGTCCCGCAGCCCTTCCCCATCGCCCCCCAAATCCCACACCCCTTCCCCATCGCCCCCCAAATCCCACAACCTGTCCCCATTGCCCCCCAAATCCTGCACCCCACCTCCATCACCCCCCCAGAGACCCCCAAACCCACACCCCTTCCCCATCGCCCCCCAAATCCCACACTCTGTCCCCATTGCCCCCCAAATCCTGCACCCCACCTCCATCACCCCCCCAGGGACCCCCCAAACCCTGGACCGTTTCCCCACTGCCCCCCCAGAGACCCCCAATCCCACGCCCCTTCCCCATCACCCCCCAAATACCGCACCCCACCTCCATCGCCCCCTCAGGGACCCCAAATCCCACACCCCTTCCCCATTGCCCCCCAAATCCCACACTCTGTCCTCATTGCCCCCCAAATCCCGCACCCCACCTCCATCGCCCCCTCAGGGACCCCAAATCCCACACCCCTTCCCCATCGCCCCCCAAATCCCACACTCTGTCCTCATTGCCCCCCAAATCCCGCACCCCACCTCCATCACCTCCTCAGGGACCCCCAAATCCCACACCCCTTCCCCATCGCCCCCCAAATCCCACACTCTGTCCCCATCGCCCCCCAAATCCCGCACTCCTCCTCCATCACCCCCCCCAGAGACCCCCAATCCCACACCCCTTCCCCATCGCCCCCCAAATCCCACAACCTCTCCCCATCGCCCCCTCAGGGACCCCCAAATCCCACACCCCGCGGCCCCAGTTTGGGGCCCCCGGCGGAGCCCCCCCGCGGCACCTGTCGTGCACGTTGCCCTTCTCATCGCCAATGGTGACGGTGACGGTGCGCACGCGGGAGAGGTCGAAGTTGGGGTCGTGCTGGTGGAAGTCGGGGGTCACCCACCCCACCCAGACGCTGGAGGGCTCCTGTCCCGCGAAGATCCGCACCGAGTAGTAGTACTGGGGGGGGCAGAGAGGTCAGGGGGGGCGCGGGGAGGGGACGGGGACGGGGATGGGGACGAGGGGATGGGGATGGGATGGGGATGAGGGACAGGGATAAGCGGATGGGGACAGGGATACAGGGATGGGGACCATGGGGGTGGGGGACAGGGACGAGGGGATGGGGATGGGGATGGGACGGGGACGGGGATGAGGGGATGGGGACACAGGGATGGGGACAGGGATGGGGGACAGGGATACAGGGATGGGGACCACAGGGATGGGGACCACAGGGATGGGGGACAGGGATGGGGGACAGGGATACAGGGATGGGGACAGGGATACAGGGATGGGGACCACAGAGATGGGGACAGGAATGGGGACACAGGGATGGGGACACGGGGATGGGGACCACAGGGATGGGGACCACAGGGATGGGGGACCACAGGGATGGGGGACCACAGGGATGGGGACGGGGATACAGGGATGGGGACCACGGGGATGGGGACACGGGGATGGGGACACGGGGATGGGGACCAGGATACAGGGATGGGGACCACAGGGATGGGGGACCACAGGGATGGGGGACCACAGGGATGGGGACGGGGATACAGGGATGGGGACCACGGGGATGGGGACACGGGGATGGGGACACGGGGATGGGGACACGGGGATGGGGACCAGGATACAGGGATGGGGACCACGGGGATGGGGACACTGGGATGGGGACACGGGGATGGGGACACGGGGATGGGGACCACAGAGATGGGGACCACAGAGATGGGGACCACAGAGATGGGGACACGGGGATGGGGACAGGGATGGGGACCACAGGGATGGGGACAGGGATGGGATGGGGATGGGATGGGGATGGGGGATGGGGACCACAGGGATGGGGATGGGGATGGGGATGGGGGACAGGGATCCAGGGATGGGGACAGGGATGGGGACCACAGGGATGGGGACGGGGACCGCAGGGTTGGGGGCGCGGGGAGGGGTACCACGGGGTGGCGGGGTGGGGGTCCGGGCGCCCAAAGGAGGGACGGGGACAGCGGGAATGGGTTTCGGGGGGGGGGGGGGGGGGCGCCCCTACCGTGGTGGTGTTCATGATGACTTCGGGGTCGTCGCGCTCGTCGGGGACCACGTCCTCCTCCAGGCGGGGGACGGTGGGCACTGCCGGGGGGGGCGCGAAGGGCGTCTTCCTGCCCTTGAACAGGAACCTGGGGGGGGAAACGGGGGGATTGAGGGACCCGGCCCCACACACCCCCCCCCCACCCGCGTCCCCCAGGACCCCACCGTGGGGTAACCCCCCCCCCCCCCCGCCGCGGACCCCCCCTCGTCCCCGCTCACCCCCTGCGGGTCTTCCCCTTCTCGGTGGTGGCGTCCTTCTCGTTCTCGGCGCGGGGCTGATCCCGGGGGGTGGGGGCGGCGGCGGCGGCGGCGGGACCCCCCCCGGCCCCCTTCTCGCCCTCGCCCTCCCCTTCGGGGTGCCGGACCCCCGCCGAGCGGCGGAGGCGCTCGAATTCGGAGAGGGGCTCGAGGCCGGCGTCCTCGGGGGCCTCGGGGGGGCTCTGGGGCAGGGGGGTGGCCCCGGGGGTGCAGCGGAAGCGGGGGTGGAACTGGACGGGGAGGCTGAGGCGGAGGAAGAGGAGCTCGGGGGGGGCGGCGGGGGCGCCGGGGGCACGGTGGGCCAGCCGCAGGCAGGGCGGCGAGTCCACCGTCCCGTCCATCCGCGTCACCTGCGGGGACGACCCCCCGGGGGAGGCGTCAGGGGGAGCCGCGGGGGGGGCATCGCCCCATCAAAGGGGGTTGGGGACCCCCCAGGAGGGGCATCGCCCCATTAAAGGGGATTGGGGACCCCCTGGGAGGGGCATCGCCCCATCGTGGGGACCCTCAGGGATTGGGGACCCCCTGGGGAGGGGCATCACCCCATTAAAGGGGATTGGGGACCCCCAGGGAGGGGCATCGCCCCATTAAAGGGGATTGGGGACCCCCTGGGAGGGGCATCACCCCAACATGGGGACCCTCAGGAATTGGGGACCCCCTGGGGAGGGGCATCACCCCCTTAAAGGGGATTGGGGACCCCCAGGGAGGGGCATCGCCCCATTAAAGGGGATTGGGGACCCCCTGGGAGGGGCATCGCCCCATCGTGGGGACCCTCAGGGATTGGGGACCCCCTGGGAGGGGCATCACCCCATCGTGGGGACCCTCAGGGATTGGGGACCCCCTGGGATGGGCATTGCCCCATTAAAGGGGATTGGGGACCCCCTGGGAGGGGCATTGCCCCATTAAAGGGGATTGGGGACCCCCTGGGAAGGGCATCACCCCAACATGGGGACCCTCAGGGATTGGGGACCCCCTGGGGAGGGGCATCACCTCATTAAAGGGGATTGGGGACCCCCTGGGATGGGCATTGCCCCATTAAAGGGGATTTGGGACCCCCTGGGAGGGGCATCGCCCCATCGTGGGGACCCTCAGGGATTGGGGACCCCCTGGGAGGGGCATCACCCCATCATGGGGACCCTCAGGGACCTCCGGGGACATGGGACCCCCACCACCGCACATCACCCCACCCTGGGGACCCCCGGGGACCACCTCACCCACCCCGGGACGCCGCAACCAGGCTCTCCCTGCGCCCACCGCGGGACCCACGCAAAGCCCCACCACCACCACCACATCCCCACCACCACCACCACCATGTCCCCACCACCACCACCACCACCACGTCCCCACCACCACCACCACCACCACCACCGTGTCCCCACCACCACCACCACCACCACCACCGTGTCCCCACCACCACCACCACCACGTCCCCACCACCACCACCACCATGTCCCCACCACCACCAACCACCACCACCACCACCACCACGTCCCCACCACCTGACCTCCAGCTGGGGGTGGTCGGGGGGCACTGGGACGAACTGGGGGAGGCTCTTGCTGAACCAGAGGGTGATGGGCCTCTTCATGTTGACGGCGAAGGGCTCGTAGCCCTCCTGCAGCCCACAGATGCTGAAGAACCGCAGACTGCCCACGTCCTGCCCCAGGTTCAGCCGCCCCTCCTGCTCCGGCCCCAGGCTGCACACCGGCACGAACCCTACGGGGGGGGACAAGGGGGGGGTCAGCGCCCACCCCCCGCCGCCCCCACCCCGCTACGGCGCCCCCCGGCCCCCCCCCCTCACCCTCGCCCACGTCGAAGTCCTTGAAGGCCAACTCGGAGCCGGCGTCGCTGATGAGGACCTCTCCGTTGAGGGTGAAGGTGATGTGGCACTCGGTGAGGTCGATCATGCAGCCCACCACGTCCCCCGCCTGCCACGGCCGCCCGAAGGGCTCGCTGCCCACGTGCCAGCGCTGCGCCTGGGGGGGACACGGAGCCGGGGGTCAGGGGAGGGGACCTGGGGGACACGTGGGGACGGGGGGACACCAGGGTAATGGGGGACCCTGGGGGGATGGGGACAGGGGGGGACATGGGGGGACATGGGGTGAGATGGACACGTGGGGACGGGGGACACCAGGGTAATGGGGGACCCTGGGGGGATGGGGGGATGGGGACAGGGGGGGACCTGGGGGGGACATGTGGGGATGGGGGACATCAGGGTAATGGGGGACCCTGGGGGGATGGGGGGATGGGGACAGGGGGGGACATGGGGTGAGGGGGACACGTGGGGACATGGGGGGGACATGGGGTGAGGGGGGACACGTGGGGACGGGGGACATCAGGGTAATGGGGGACCCTGGGGGGATGGGGACATGTGGGGACAGGGGGGGACATGGGGGGGACATGGGGTGAGGGGGACATGTGGGGACCAGGGGGGGACGGTGGCATTTGGGGACCAAGGGGGGACCAGGGGTGATGGGGACAGGGGGGGTCTGGGGGGATTCCAGGGGGGGTCTTGGGGGGACTCTGGGTGTCACAGGAGTCTATGGGGTTCTATGGGGGTCCCGGGGGGGGTCCCAGGGGTCTATGGGGGTCTGTGGGGGTCCTGGGGCTCTAGGGGGGTCTGGGGGGGCTCTAGGGGGGTCCTGGGGGTCCCGGGGGTCTGTGGGTGCTCTAGGGGGGTCTGTGGGGTCCCGGGGACCTGTGGGGGGGTCTGTGGGGGGGTCCCGGGGGTCTGTGGGGGCTCTAGGGGGGGTCCCGGGGGTCTGTGGGGGGGTCCCGGGGGGGGTCCCGGGGGGGGTCCTGGGGGTCTGTGGGGGCTCTAGGGGGGGTTCAGGGGGGGGCCTGTGGGGGGGTCGCGGGGGGCTCACGCGGTGGCCGTTGAAGACGTAGGCGAGGTGGTCGGCGCCCAGGTCGGTGTGGGGGCGCAGGCGGGGGCGCGCCCACCCCACGCGCATCTCCCCGGTGGTGACGGCCTCGAACTCGAAGTACCACTTCCCCCCCCGCACCGCGTAGCTCCGCTCCGCCCGGAAGATGCGCCCCCGCTCCCCCGGCCCCGCGGCCCCCCCTGGGCGGCTGGGGGGGCACAGGGGGTGGGCACCCGCGCCCGGCCCCCCAAATGCCCCCCGGACCCCTTCCTGCCCCCCAAATGCCCCCCGGACCCCTCCCTGCCCCCCAAATGCCACCCTGACCCCCCAAATACCCCCTGCCCCCCAAATGCCCCCCTGACCCCCCAAATGCCCCCCTGACCCCTCCCTGCCCCCCAAATGCCACCCTGACCCCCCAAATACCCCCCTGACCCCCAAATGCCCCCCTGACACCTTACTGCCCCCCCAAATACCATCCTGCCCCCCAATGCCACTCTACCCCCCCAGATGCCCCCCTACCCCTTCCCTGCCCCCCCAAATACCATCCTGCCCCCCCAGATGCCCCTCTACCCCCTCCCTGCCCCCCCAAATGCCACCTTACCCCCCCTGCACCCCCAAAATGCCACTCTGCCCCCCCAAATGCCCCCCTACCCCTTCCCTGCCCCCCAAATACCATCCTGCCCCCTAAATGCCACCCTGCCCCCTCCCTGCCCCCCCAAATGCCCCTCTGCCCCCCAATGCCATCCTGTCCCCCCCAAATACCATCCTGCCCCCCCAGATGCCCCTCTACCCCCTCCCTGCGCCCCCAAATGCCACCTTACCCCCCCGCACCCCCAAAATGCCACTCTGCCCCCTCCCTGCCCCCCAAAATGCCCCCCTGCCCCCTCCCTGCCCCCCCAAATGCCCCCTTACCCCCCCGCACCCCCAAAATGCCACTCTGCCCCCCCAGATGCCCCCCCGCCCCCCCAAATGCCCCCCCAAATACCATCCTACCCCCCCAAATGCCCCCCCAATGCCCCCTTACCCCCCCGCACCCCCAAAATGCCACTCTGCCCCCTCCCTGCCCCCCAAATGCCCCCCTGCACCCTCCCTGCCCCCCCAAATGCCACCTTACCCCCCACACCCCCAAAATGCCACTCTGCCCCCCCAGATGCCCCCCTGCCCCCCCAAATGCCCCCCCAAATACCATCCTACCCCCTCCCTGCCCCCCCAATGCCCCCTTACCCCCCCTGCACCCCCAAAATGCCACTCTGCCCCCCCAGATGCCCCCCTGCCCCCCCAAATGCCCCCCAAATGCCATCCTGCCCCCCCAAATGCCCCGCGAATAGCACCCTGCCCCCTAAATGGCCCCCCGAATAGCACCCTGCCCCCCAAATGCCCCCTTCCCCCCCCCAAATGCCCCCCCGCCCCCCTAAACGCCCCCCCGAATAGCACCCTGCCCCCAAATGCCCCCTTACCCCCCCTGCACCCCCAAAATGCCACTCTGCCCCCCCAAATGCCCCCCTACCCCTTCCCTGCCCCCCCAAATACCATCCTGCCCCCTAAATGCCCCCTTCCCCCCCCAAATGCCCCCCCGAATAGCACCCTGCCCCCAAATGCCCCCTTCCCCCCCCCAAATACCATCCTGCCCCCCCAAACGCCCCCGCGAATAGCACCCTGCCCCCCAAATGCCCCCCCGCCCCCCTAAACACCCCCCCGAATAGCACCCTGCCCCCCAAATGCCCCCTTCCCCCC